>NC_056728.1:587066637-587079137 GCF_019279795.1 Protopterus annectens
GGAGTAAATGAAGTTAGTGACAAGTTATTAAAAAAAAAAAAATAGTCACTTAAAACAATCGAAAATTTAGGCCGGTGGTTGCTCACTTCAAATGTGTGAAAGTCTACACAGACAAGGAAAACCACCTCATTTTTGTATTAAACTCTTCAATGATGATAGACATTAGCCATGTTCACACTTACTACTAATCATCTACCTTTTAAACTTTTGAAATTGAACAAATGAACATAGAGGAGCCTGACTCAATATTTGAGTTTCCCAATTACAAGTTATTGCTATCACAGGCTAATAGGTTTATACCAACCCAGCAGAAAATTTATTATAGCAGACTTAGCTAAAAATGTCATAAAAGAAAAGTCCATGGAAGGTGAGCTAATAGTTCAAAATGATGATGATGATAAAGTATTAGAGATATACAGCCATATTACTACTACCTTGGATTATGTTACAAGCAGTGAAAAAGGGAGTAAAAGAAAAGCACAGAAGGAATAAGGAAGGACTGATATGTGGCAATACTTAGTTCAACGTTGTTGCCTCTGACTCCAGAGATGAGTTTATGTAATCTCATCCATTCGTTTAACTGAAGTTTGAACACTTAACAGGATTTTACACCAATATGTAAGGGAAGCAAGTTCCACAGGAGAATTTACCACTAAATCAGGACTTGTTGATATTCTGTTGTTAAACTAAGACTTTGGATAGTAACTAAAGTGTTTTTTGTTTCAAGGAAAAGGAAGCTCATTCACCAGGAATTATCTTAGCTCTAAACGCAAGGTACAAATCACCCTGCAGGAGTCTACAATCCACAAAGAATAAAGGACAGAGTTTTTAGTCTAGCCAAATAACAGCTGTTCTTTCAACCTTAGATTATTTTGGTTATAAAGCATTGAGGTTGTCCTACCTGGAAGACTTGTTTAGATCTATTTACTCTATTCTGTGATGAGGAAAATAAGGAAAGAGTAAAGGGGAATCATGATGCAATGCAATATGCAACAGCACACAACATAAGACTTTTCTGACAAAACTGTAAATATAATTAAGGACAGTTCATAGTCTATGTAATTCCTAAATGCCGGATCACTTTGTTGATATTAAGGTGAGTTCTCTTGATGTGATAGTGTGCGACAGCTTTACACTTTACCAGCGATGACTGTATTATATTTTCTTTGCATTTACAATAAGACCGTGAACAGATCAGCAGTTATATTAGCAAGATCAAGTCCTTGTTGAAGTATTAGTGAATTTGAAAGGGAGTTTCAGATAATCTCAGCTTGCAGTCATCTTGGAAATTTAGAGGTTATCAGCACTTGCCTGGACTTCATGGAAATAGATTCTAAATAGGAGTGGGTGTAGGACAGGTACTTAAGGAATGACACTAGTTACATTTTTTTTTTTTTTTTTTTGGAGAAGGTACCATTTACTCTGATCAAATGCGTTCTGTTGGACAGCCAGTTAGTAATCCCAGTGAACTATAAAATAGTTGATGTGTATTCCCTGCATGCAGAAAAAAACAAGATTTTAGAAGTTTTTTATCTGATTCAATGCATACTTGATTATCCGAAAAGTTTGATTATCTAGGTCCCAAGTAGTTTGGATAATAGACTCTCTACTGTAGCAGACAATGTAAATAAGGCATTTTGCAAAAATGGACGCTTTCCTTCATGCCTCACATCTCCTGAGGACTCCTACCTCTACAACATAGCTACTGACTCTTCACAAAAAGAACACACTCAGCATTCCAGCTTTATAGAACCAGTCCCACCGCAGCACAACACAGACATTCCTTATAATGTCTGTCATCTACTATGATAAAATATAGCCTCTTTTGCTTGCTAAGCCTGCCTGACTGCAAGTTGCTCTTCAAAGTATATCTTATACTGAAAATGATTTTCAAAATCCTCTGCAACATGTCAGTTTGAAGTTTTTAGTACTATATGCCATAAACTGCGAAATAAACTTTTACATAGTTCAAAGGATTTGACTTTGTATATTCAGCCATTTGGTTTCTATAACTGGGTCACCCAGGTGAATTAGATGCAGAGATGCTGGAACTTTCAGATAAGAACTAGTAGTCAGTAATTTGATCACCTTAGAAATTGCATAAACACAAAGATTTTACCGGTCAGATGCAAGAGATGTTCAAGGCTTTTGCAAGGGATTCAGTGACTGGATCTACACAAAATGGTATAAACCAATATGTGTTCCAGCTCTGCTACTGAGACTTTTTGGGACGTCACAAAGAGGAATAGCCTCCAATTTAAATTCTAAAACAACCTGAAAAGTGTTTAATTCATTTACTTTTTTTTCTCTAACTACTACTATTTATAACCAATATTTTATATATTTGTATATTATATACAATATATTATATATTTGCATATACATTTGTTATGAATGTCATGTTCTGTTTTATTACTATTCTGTTACTATGTTTTTTATATTAAGAATTTGACTGGAGTTTTTCTCCCCGGGCCTCTGCTGAAAATGGGTTCTGTTTCAGTCGGACCACCCCAGTAAACAAATGTAAAATAAATAAATAAAATAAATAAATAAAAGTGTCTTTAGTTCGTTACTGGACAGACCAGCCTTAGTGCAACACTGCTAGCATATTATACAAGGAAAAAACAAAGCAACTCAGTCTGTTATGTTTACACTCGCCTTCCATGCCTCTCAACTGTCCTGTTCCCCATAAAATCTGTGGTCTTCTGACAAATCACTGAGGATTGAAGTCATTAGTAATGACATACATTTGAATTTCAGACTTTCTGTTCTTCAGAAGCTGCAGGCAAACACAAATCCTGTTATTCTAGCAACTTTTAAGTTTAAAAGAGGAAGTCAGAAACCAATTACTGGCAAAGACAGCAACGAGAAACAAATAACTGCTGTCATTTGTTGGATGGTACTGGCAGATTTCACTGCTTAATGCGAGACCTCACCTTAACAAGTTAAGCAGGGGTGCTTAACATTTGTTAAGACTGGGTCTTGCATTATAGTAGCGCTTAACTGATTTGACTTTTTTGGGACCAAAAGGTGGTATTATCCATATTAGCGATTCGTTAGAAGATAATCTCATGTATGTAAATCAAGAGGGCAATGCATGGAGGGCAGTCTGGTATTCCATTTGAGCTTCTAGTACATTCCTTTCCTACTGGACAAAGCTCCTTTTTTTCTTCTGGTAATGTGTAAATGCTTTATGGGTTAAATGTTCTCATGTGCCTGGACTGCCTGCTACCCTTAATGTACCTGGTCATGGCTTCTGATTTTTCTTCATATCTTGACTGCATGATGCCACCCCTACCATTCACCTTTTACCACTGAACCCTGGATGACCCATTTCCGAATTTTCTCCAAATGGAGATATTAACAACCATGTTATCCTTGCTTGTAAGTTGGAGCAAATATTTGCAGTGATATTGTTTATACTCCGTTAGACTCTTCGTCTCTCTCTTTCCTTTTTGACTTTTACCTTATTTCCAGTTTTTCTCACACTTCAAGGATTCTTGAAGGTGAAAGTTTTATCATGCAATATGTACATTTTAAACTGAATACTTAAAAATGATGGCCAATGTAACATCAATGTACCTGATCTTAAACTGGCTTTCATTTAGACAACAGAGACCAGTGTACCAAGTAGGATGTACAAAATACTTTGTAGGTTTACTTATTCCTAAATCAGATGACTGTTGTATTACTCAGAAGCACCTGGGCAAAATATTGATTTTAAGAGGCTTTGGGGAGTGGTCTGTTTTATATTCTTTGTCATTCTTGCTGGTAATGGCACAGCCAGGGATTCTAAGACCACTGACGGACTGATTACTGCTTTAGGAATCCCTAGATTTTGTGACCTATTTTATGGCTCAGTTCAAACTTCAGAATTAGAACAAAGCAAATTGTGCACAAAATTGTGCAAAATACAAAATTTAAACAAGATCATCATACGGTAATGCCATCAACCTCCTTTTCCCTATTTAGTGTATAACTTCGGTGTCTCACATCAATGGTGACCAAATCACCTAAGGTCAATATTCACACCGCACTGTGGCTAGCCCTGTCATGGAATAAAACTGAGAAACAGAAATTCCTACGAAAAACTTGGATAGAATAAAACAAACAGAAATCTGTACACATGTTAGGAATAGTGTGTTAAAATAATTACAAAAGTAATAGTGTTTTAAATCTGGCAAAGAAAAACTAAGATTCCCATGAAGGAAGGGCTGGTGTACAATTGGCTACATTAATTGTGTATGGGGAACACAGAAGTTCTAAAGTATTTAGTTTTCAGTCTAGACCTCATGTAGCTTGTGCCTTATCGCCCATCTGTGTTAAATTTAATAAGCATCTTGGGATTAAATGGTACCCACTGGCAAAGTGACTGCTAAAACTAAAGAAATATATCTGATTAACTAAAGAAATTTATTTTCTTTCAAGATCCTCTGTGTATAAAAAACAAGATCCTCTGTGTCTGGCATTACAGAAGAATAAATCACAGAGGAAATATGCCACAGCTGCAACCACCAGTATTTTATTTATTACAAAGGAATTTTGCAGAAAAATTGAAGCTTTGGATACTGATGTATTACTTGCTCTTCAAAGCAAGAGGACTACCTGAAAAGGCTGTAGTAGTAGTAGTTGTATCTTTCGGCTTTTCCCGGTTAGGGGTTGCCAAAGTGGAACTCCGGTCCACTAATGACTGGCAGCAGATTTTTATGTACTGACTTGCCAGGTCTGACGCACAACCTTCAACGAAGTTACGCCCATTCACGCATGTCTCCATGCAGAAGATGCTTTAGCTGAGAATCGAACAGTACGTCTTACTGTGAGGCGACAATGCTACCGCAGTACCACCAAGGCTGTAGTAGTAGTGTGCTGTATTCCTGCATTATGCTGGATAAGGAATAATAAATTATTAATATATATCATAAGGAGTCACTTCCTTATTACAGCGGTCCCTCGATAGCGGCCTTAAAATAGAAGTAGAACGAACAGCTAGTTTTGACAGCTGGTATAACTTGTTTTTAATACTTTACAAAAAAATAACCATTTCTGGTTTGACAATGAATTGTGTCATACTTGCAACCGAAATGTACGACTCAAAGACAGCTAATGGCACTGTGCGGGGTAGCATCTAATTGTGGCCTGCAGAACCGTTGGCAGTGATATTTAAAGTTATTTTTTATGTTGAGAGGCAGTCCTACGTCCACTAGGCATAGACTTGTTACTCCCGTGCTCTATTTTTTCTTTTGTTGAAAAGGAAGTAAACAACCCAAAAAGGATATGAATCAAAGGTGAAAGCTGGGTATCGCGGGGGCTGCTACAATAAGGAAGTACCCATTATTTAACGCTTTACTTTTCTACATGAGGTGAAAGATAAAACAGCAGTGAAACTGCAAAGCATACTTACAGTCCAAAAAGTGTCTAACATTTCTTAGCTAGTTGTCCTTTACAAGAGCACAAGCCCCTTTTGAGTATTGATAAACTTATTACTGCGCTGAACAACAGAGCAGAGAATTTGGGGAGCTGCACAATTCTCTGCTAAATGAAAGAATAATGTACTTTATAAAAAATGAAACAAGGACCAGGCTACTAACAGAAATGTACTTAAGCAATAAGCCATGACTAGGTCTGGGTATATCAGGATTTACCCACGGTTGCTGTGGTTTGATCATGAGGGTGAAGCCACAGTGATTAAACAAAGCTAGCAGTGGGTATATCCTGATAAACCATGACGTCTATGTACCATATACATGACATCATATTTTATATATATATATATATATATATATATATAGACACACACACACACACACACACACACACACACACACACACACACACGTGTGTGTGCATTCATCATTCAATAACCAGCTCAGCAGCTCTACACCTTCCAAAATCTCTCTCCAAACTTTCATTACTTCCTTCAGATAACATCAAAACTAGACCAGGTCCATCTCTATACTCCTGTAACCTACTTAAGGCATGAAGAACAAGGAACAAAATGGGCTAGATTAATGCCTTCATTAACTTAAATAAGCCAGATTTACTGAATATCACAGAATCATGAATTAAGGCTTACAATCTATCCTTACACTATTTTATTCCCTGGTTACAACTACATTTTTTTACTCCAGATCAGGTTCAAGACAAGGAAATGGAACTCTGTTTGTTCATGTCACACAAACATCCAACTACCTGCTCAAGTTAACAACACAGACACTTCTTTTAACTGGCTACTTGTATTCATTTCCCTCCCCCAAGAATACCACATTGCATCTCTCTGTATGATATCTACCACTTCATCCTCACTTCTCAAGCTAAATAACCTACCAAAAGAAACAATTTCCTTAAAAAATGGCATTACAAATCACATAATACTTGGGAGACTTCATGCTTAGTCCCATTTCCAATGACCTGAATACACTTCTCATACAATTCAGCCTCAACCAGCTCACAACCTAACCTACTAGATTCAACCTAAACATGTCTTGCCACACTCTCCTACATTTATTTATTTATTTGACATTTGTTGATATCATCTTGTATTACACTGAGATTTAAAAGCCAGGTTTGTAAAGACCCTTGAAGTCAAGTAGCCTAGTAACATCCTATGAACCCATTAGGAAATTTCAAATTCACCCTCTCCTCAAAGGATTTGTTACCAATTCTGAATTCTGCTGATTCTAGCAATGCTGCAGAACTACTCAACTCTGTACTGACTGCCCTGCAAAACTCCTGATTCCCAGTAATCCTAAGACTATACAAGTCAAACTGGTTAACCTACAAGCTTAGAGCTTATCTACAACTCAGAGAAAAGGCATGGCACCATAAACAGTCAACACTTCACCTAGGTACACAACCTTGCTGGGGCAAGCAATTCACAGTCATAAAAGCCACCAGATTAAATTATACCAAACCTCTCTAATAAAATCATTTAAACTTTTGGAAAGAGGTCACCCATCTTATAGGGTAGAATAACCCTCTCTCCATGAATTTCACATCCTCTCAACATTCTGCCTCAGATTTTCTCTCTAATTTCAGCAACCTTCTCATCCATTACTTTAGCTATTTTCAAACCATCTCTGACACTGAAGCCTCCCCTCCAAAACTCCCTTTAGTCTACTTCAAAACTGTCACATCCAAACATAAACCCACTGCTGAACATATTAGACAGCCCTCCCAGGTACAGACAACCTTCTCCCATGGTGTGTCAGTGCAGAGATATCATCATAACCCCATTTAAACACATCTGCAACCTTTGAATTATACTTAATAGTATGCTTAGTATCTGGACAATGCCATTGTAAAACTTCTCCATAAGAAACCCAATCACTCAGCTTTCTGGTCCATTTATTTACTCCCTGTCCTAGGACAACTTCTGGAAAAATTACTTTACTTGCAACTCACTCAACATATAAACCAATACCAGCATGGCTTTTGGTCTTGTCACAGCATATCCACAGCTATTTCAACACTCACAGACAACATTCTTCTTGGAATGCACAAATACCAAATTACTGGAGCTATTTTTACTGACCTCACCAGCACCTATGTTATTGTGAATCACTCGATTATTCTAAACCGTCTCACTGAGAGAGACATTAGCAATGACGCACTGCACTGCTTCAAAAACTATCACTCTAACAGCCACTTTTCAGTATATTTCAACTCATCGACCTCTCTATCAACCCCTTTTCAGAAAGACATTCCCAATAAACTATTCTGGCATTTCTCTTTTCTGTCTACATTAGCAAACTCCCTTTTGACTTACCCCCATCCTCCTCTCCTCCTTTATGCAAATGGTTCTATTCTTTTCCATCCATTCTCTCTCCCCTAGCTTGAACTCTAACTTCAGGCTGATTTTCTTGCTCTTATTTTATGGGTCAGTGATAAGCAACTACTGTTTAACTCCGCTAAAACAAACAATGCATTTTGGTAGAACACAAAGCTCACTTGTATCTCCAGACCTCTACAAATCCATCATCTGAACAACAATATTGAAACTGTCACTTCATTCAAATAACTAGGGATTTGGTCAGACCCCTTCCTAAATTTCTCTCTCCACCTGGACTGTGCGCACGTACACACACGCACACAAATCAACTCCCTCCTAGTCTGGGTTAATAAGATCTTGCCTTTTCTATACAGACTCTGTAGGAATGCCAAAGGTAAAAGGTATTCTACTGGCTCAGCTAGAGTATGGTTTCCCTCGGATTCCTGCAGCCACACTCTACACTACCCATAACAATGCAGGAATGAGATGCTGTGGTGCCTGCAAGCTATGCCAATACATCTTCCAGGTTGCCCACTTACTTATCCCAAGCTTTTCTAAAGTTATTTCTCTTACTGAGATTTGTAAGTGCAACACTAAGGGGGTAGTTTACATTGCTCTTTGTTCTTCCTGCCTTGCATTTTATATTGGTAAAACTGTGGGAGTGCTTCAAAACTGTCATCTGTCACTGTCATCCCTCTACACAAAGGTGGAGCGTCCACTGATCCAGGCAATTATAGGCCCATCAGCCTAACTAGCCTGATCTGCAAGGCCATAGAACGCATCATGGACCTTACAAACAAGGACATTGGCAAACTCTAAATGCTGGACCCCCACACAGTTTGGTTTTGTCAACGGGAGATCATGCCTGTTAAACTTGGTCTTCTTTGAAACAGTCAAAGCCATGGACAAGGGGAAGACGGTGCACACTGCCTACCTTGATCTAGCCAAAGCCTTGGACACTATTAACCACTCTGGCATAATAGATAAACTCTCCCAGCTAGGCATCAACCCGTATGTTATCAGATGGGTAACTGGCTCACTGATAGAACCCACTCAAAGTAAGGAAAGCCACCTCTAGTAGTAGACTGGTAACAAGTGGTGTACCCCATGATTGGTCTTGGGGCCTCTACTGTTTGGGATATACTTTTCTGAGGTGCAAGCCAAAACCAGTGGTCTGTGGCTCACCAAGTTTGCAGATGAATGCAAGCTGGGTGCTGTCTTAAATTCCCCTAGTGATGTCACCATCCTCCAAGAGGGCCTTATCCAAACTAATGACTGGTGCCAGAAGCATGGCCTCAAACTGAATGCCAAGAAATGCATCATTATCCCCTTTGGGGAAAATGTCATCCCCACTAATTATCACATTAACAACATACTAAGCATGCAATCATTCGTGAGGGACTTGGGCACCAAGGGTGATAGCAACCTGACTTTTGACCACAATGTTACCTCCGTTGTACAGAAGGCTTTTTACATGAACCACTGCAAGGGTATTTCATCCAGGAACAAGGAGGTCATAACATCCCTATACTCCTCCCTTGTCAGACTCATTATCGAGTACAATGCCCCCCCTCAGCATGTACCATGCTAAGCACATGCAGCAGTTGGGAGAGACCACACGGGTTCCTGACCAGGAAATTCATGGTCTCAAACACCTATCCTATACAGATAGGCTAAAAGCCCTATCCCGCTACTCAGTCTCAGAGACTGCTCAGAGGTGACCTGTGTCTGGCATACAATGCCATTTCACACCCATATCTCTGTAAGACAAACTCCATTCGTGCAACCCGCACACAAGGCCTTAACCTAGTCTGTGACGTTAAGAGAACTTGTTGGCAGGATTTATGTGTGTCCCAAACACTCCACCCATCTTTGGAATAGACTCCCTCTCCATGACAAGCAGAGTACCTCTATAGCTCTCTTTAAGAGGAACTTGGATGACTGGATGGGAAACAGAAAATACACCCCTGGGATCCCACCTGTGTCCCTGCTGGACAGGGGAAACAGGTGCTGATTTTGAGGTAAAATGGGCAAAATTCTTGGCTAGGCTTAAAAGGGCAGCCGGGCCAATAGCCTAGTATCATCCTATGAACCTATAAAACATGATTCACCAACAACTGTATGGGATTTTCAAAGCACATACTACTAACACATTGTACAGACATTGAACAGCTTGCAATGATTTAAAAAAAATTTACTTTTTTGTGTTGGCAAGGGTTACAAAATCTAGTACATGTAAATGGTGTTGGAGGAAGTATTTTGCAACCAAAATATACTACTTAAAAAATATCCAAGTATTTATTGTTTAGTTCCTTACTCCTAAAATGTTTGGTTTGTTGCCTGTCACTGGAGATTGAAGTTACTAAATAATGACATGCAAGTTTCAGACTTAGATTTCCTTTACAAAATCTGTGTTAACACAAATTCTTTTATTTAAGCAAGTTTTGTCATTTTAGAAGAGTGAGAATTAAAATCTGTTCCTATTTTTCAGCCTTTGTCCCCCCTTTACTTTAGGTTTTATCCAGATTTCTTCAGCTGAAAAATCAAGAGGTATGCAAAGCTCCTCATTGCTGCTGCCTGTGGTTGATCTCCCTCTATCTCACACACACACACACACACACACACACACACACACACACACACACACACACACACACACACACACACTTCAGAACACAAATCATTTAAAGTATGCTCCTATTTTGAGCCTTTATCTTCTATTAATTTTAGGCTTGTCCAGATACCCTGAGCTAAGAGGAGAGGTACACAAAATCCATATATCTGAACTGTACAAATTTTTGCCTCATATTTTTGGCCTGTTTCTCATAAAATTGCGGTTTTCTGGCAAATCATTGAGGGCTGTAGTCAGAAAATAATGTCAATCATTTGAGTTTCAGACTTAAATCAGTGCAAAAGAATCTATGCTAATACAAAACCTATTGTTCTACCTACTTTCTAAGTTTGTAAGAGCAATAGTTAAAAAGTGTCCCCGTGTTGGTCCTTTGTCTCCCCATTATGTATAGCTTTGTCCAGATTTCTTGCTGTAAGAGGTTGAGAGGTATGCGCAAACCTCTTACATGCTTGCCAGGTGATCGCTCATCATTCTCACTCTTCACTCTCTCTAACACACAGTCTCTTCTTCTTTCATTTCACTCTCTCTCGATTTCTCACACACACACACACACACACACACACACACACACACACACACACACACACACACACACACACACAGTCTCTTCTGCTTTCATACACGCATTCACTCACACTCGCACAGAAAGACATGCACACAAGCACAATGTTTTCGGTTTTATTTTTTACACTCGCTAAACAGCTGCTTAGTGAGTGTAAAATAATGTGATCGATCTTTCTCTTTCACTCTCATACATGCATGCATACATACACACACACACAGGGTCCTAGTGCTACAATTTAGAATTTCAAGCACAATGTTCAACAGTGGACTAAGTCGATGTTAAATACGGAGTGTTCCACAAAGTACAGAGCGCTTGGCTGCTCAAGGGCTCTCCTGTAGATAATTGATTTTATTTTTTCTGGACAATATCTTGTCTGGAGAAGGCAGTCTCCAATTTCCAGACAATGTTCTTTAATTCTGGACAGTCCAAAATAATTCTGGCTGGTTGGTGTGATGATGTAAGGTACTGCCAGCTATGCCAGAAGTAGGGCAGTGGATGTGCAACACATGCCATCATAGCTATCTGGAGTTTTGTAAAGAATTATACATAATTTGTATATCAAATTGATTTGTACAGGTGCTTGTGTTAAAAATGTACCAACAGTGGGTCCTGCTGGACAGAATAAAAATATACCCGTATGTCAAACTGTATGGTAACTGTTGAAATGAATATATTGTAACAGAGGTTATTGGAAGAGAAGAGGTTAATCTCAGTTCAGCTAACTTTGAAAAACAGTCTGAAATTAAATTACCTGATAGGCCATAAAGATTCTATCTTACACTTCTGATTGCACCCAGAGACAAAATGTCTGTGAATCCAAGACTAAGAATCCTACTGCATTGTCCTTAGGGGTGAGCTAATTGCTACCCTGGAAGAGTGGAAGTTTTGAAATGGTTTTACAGCTTCCAGATGCTATAACACATCTTAGCAAAGCTCTGTCTGTGTGTACAGTAACATATATGTGCTAACTTCCGGTTCAGTTTCTAGCAATGGGAGTAGCATGGGAACCAGAAGTCAGATAACCAGATGTGTGTGATATCATTCTGTAAGCCAGCACTGAAATTATGTTTTAATACTAGATGAGACAGAAGTCTCAGGGCAATCCATTTTTGGAAGTGACAAGACCACTTACCCACATAATCTTGCCTTGCTTTAGTAAGTAACCAAGGAATATTAATTCTTTAGATCAGTCAGGAAAATATAGTGAAATTAGTTAAGTACTGTTTTTCTGTATCTGCGTGACTATCCATATGTGTTATTTTTTAACACTTCTTGTGATTGAAACTCTGGTGTATTCTTTAAATAGATATTCAGTATTTTCATGTTCTTTTATTATTAAACATATTTAAATTTTTCACTGTGGCTGGTCATGTAGAGAATATTTTAACCTTTGAGTGTACTTACATTTATTTGGCGACACTCACTCCTGAAAGCCTTGCTGCATTGGTCACACACTACCATTTGTATTAGTATTAACTTTACTCAGTATAATTGAGTACCCTTGTAACCGCCTTAAAGTAGTTGGCTGGTGGCAG